>NC_068939.1:101040605-101061392 GCF_016801865.2 Culex pipiens pallens
GTTCAAAAAGTACTAGGGGAACAGCATCTAATTCCAGCGTGCCTCTAATGTTGGCAGGTCAGAACTTTGACATTCAATTAAAGCTAATTAAAAGTGTTTTCAACTGAAATCGAGTGATAAATAGCTCAATAAGAAGTGAGCAAGCAAGTTTCTATCGAAAGTTTTGCAAAATTAGTTGTTTAAATAGTGAAAATCAGCAAATTGGATGGAGTTAGGAGCGAGTGCTTAACCTGCCAAACATACGAGAATTTCCCCTACTCATAGTAGGGTCGACAAAAAAGCTGCATTTGACATGCTATTAACAAAATAACATAAAAGAGTTCCGAATTAACTTTATTTCAGTTGAAATCGCGTTTTAAAACACATTAAAAATGGTACTATTACATATAGGAATGAGTACATTTTTACGACAGAAAAATTGTGTATTTTTCCTCTAAAAATGTGCATACAGACTCGATTATCCGAAGTAAAAAAAGCTTGAGTTTGCTCCCTTAACTAAGCTTAAGTGATTTATAATTTTCAAATCCAACATGGCGGCCAAAAAGGCGGTGAATAATATTAAAAAAAAAAACATTTTGTAATTTAATAGGCAATCACCTATTCAAAACTGACTAATATGGGGTCGCAGAACTCGAATTTGATCTTTGAAAGTAAGAAACTGAAAGAACACGAAAACATTTTTTGTCATGAATCGATGATCGAAAGTGTCATGCAAACCTTCGGATAATCAAAACTTCGGATAATCGAGGCTTTGGACAATCGAGTATGGGCTGTATTTACCAATATTTCGTTGTCATGTAAATGTTAAAATGCGTAAATTTACCAATATTCCGTTGTAATGCCCCTTTTCAGTCAAAATGGAGGTTATTTTTAAATATTCAAAATTTACACAATTTTTACTGTGAAAAATAAACTGAAAATAAGGAAAAAAGAAAATGTGTGGATAAAAAGATACACTGCTTAAAAATTAAAGCATGTGAATAGAGTACCGCATGTCAGAATCAGAATTCAATCAAAATAAAATAAAAATACATCAAAAACGATTTAAAAACAATGCGTCTCCTCCAAATTGTGAATGTTTTGGGATGTTCAAGGTCTTCCGAAGGCTCCCTGAAGTTATGATCTGTGAGTCTACCGCCTTAACAAGCAAGAGGTCGCTAGATTTTAAGCTATTGAATGGTGCTACTAAAACATATTCTCAATGCTGCGATTTTTTGCATAGAAAAGATCAGGTGGAAAATTTGTTTTCATCGAGATTTGATGATCGAATTGAAAAAAGAATGTTGTGAAATGTTAACTAAGGTTTTAAGGGTTTTTTCCAAAATATAAAAATTAGAAGAATTTTTATTTTGTTTAGGCTCCCATTTCTCAAAACATTTTCTCAATAAAATGAGGAGGCAAAAAAATAGCGACTCATATTAAATATCGATTGTACAGTTTTCTGATTACATTGCACAATGCTTATTCATGCATTTTTAATGAAATGGAGACTTTTTAATCTTTTTGCAAACTTAGAATTTTGGGACCACAGTTGGTACCAATTATAAAACGCTGATATTTCATGTATTCATTGATGTTTTGCAATTTTTGCCTTCCTCACCTAACTGAGGAAAGGCTATAAAATCACTCGAAAAACGAACTTCATAATTTGACCTTCTAGACCCACCTTCAAATATACCTATCGAATCGGAATCATCTACTGAGCAATCGCTGTTTGTGTGGTGGGATGTTGATCAAAATAATTGCACATGAGTATCTCGGCACTGATTGAGCCAATTTTGATCTTTTTTGTCTTTGCGATCCGTCTTTTAGTCACTATCTATAAATTATGACAATTTCAGCTTAAGTTCGGAAGTTAGTAAAACGGGTGGTTTTTGTAAAAAAAACACGATGTGTTATACATTTTACACGGAGGATAGGCATTACACGAAATCGAGTTCGATTACACGAAATTCAGTTCAGGTACGATTACATACTTTCGTGTAAGAGGGGTCGAACTGGATTTCGTGTAAAATCGAAATTGAAATGTTTCACCGGGTGAAAATTGCATATTGCCTAGATTTGGGCGTTTTAGGATTTTCTTTGGAATACTTTGGAGAAATTAAATTTCAATTTAAATAGATTGAACAAGATATTTATTTATTTAAAATTCTATGAATACAATAAATTAATGAAAAACGACTGATTTCACAATACTGTAATAGTCTTTTCTCGTTGTACACGCCCTTCAGCAGCGGACTGCTTTATGGTCAATTTGTCATTGTAGATACCAACGGTGGAACCGACCATCTCCGGAACGTCGTGAACGTCGGTCTTCACTTCATGTCCAGCAGCTCGTCCAGGTTTCCGCCGCGGTGTGTGAAACTTGTGGAACGCGCGATTTTTCTTCAGTCCGTCGGCATCGGCAGAATAGTCAAGGTTGTACATTTCTGTGCTTTTGGTCACGGACCGCCGGCGGATTTCGTGCAAGGACCTTGTTTTCTTTCGGCGCTTGGGATAGCTATGCCACAGAGTAATCCAGAGGACGCAGTCCGAACAAAAGTCATCGAATTTTGTGGCTGCGTTACGGTTGTTGTTGTTGGATTTTCCTAAGGGTAGCAGGCGTTATGTTTCTTCAGGCGTTATGTTTTTTGAACGGATATTTTTGAATTTAATCTAGTAGCCAATATTTGAAAATGTTTTGTCAAACTGTCTTTTCTTTCGTTTTGCACTGATCCATCGTCGGGATCGACTGTAAAATTAAAAAAAGGTGTTGTGGTGCGAGAGAAAAAACGACCGCGAACTGTCCTCGCCTCCGCGTTGGAAGACGTCGGATTGAGCGTTAGTTTACTGTTGTGTCGTGGGAGAAAGTCCGCCTGGCGTCCTTGTCTTCGGGCCGTACGAGAAGAAGTTACCTGCTGTGCCGTGGGCGGAAGACCGCGTTGGAAGAAGTCGGATTGAGCGTTAGTTTACTGTTGTGTCGTGGGAGAAAGTCCGCCTGGCGTCCTTGTCTTCGGGCCGTACGAGAAGAAGTTACCTGCTGTGCCGTGGGCGGAAGACCGCGTTGGAAGAAGTCGGATTGAGCGTTAGTTTACTGTTGTGTCGTGGGAGAAAGTCCGCTTGGCGTCCTTGTCTTTGGGCCGTACGAGAAGAAGTTACCTGCTGTGCCGTGGGCGGAAGACCGCGTTGGAAGAAGTCGGATTGAGCGTTAGTTTACTGTTGTGTCGTGGGAGAAAGTCCGCTTGGCGTCCTTGTCTTCGGGCCGTACGAGAAGAAGTTACCTGCTGTGCCGTGGGCGGAAGACCGCGTTGGAAGAAGTCGGATTGAGCGTTAGTTTACTGTTGTGTCGTGGGAGAAAGTCCGCTTGGCGTCCTTGTCTTCGGGCCGTACGAGAAGAAGTTACCTGCTGTGCCGTGGGCGGAAGACCGCGTTGGAAGAAGTCGGATTGAGCGTTAGTTTACTGTTGTGTCGTGGGAGAAAGTCCGCTTGGCGTCCTTGTCTTCGGGCCGTACGAGGAGAAGTTACCTGCTGTGCCGTGGGCGGAAGACCGCGTTGGAAGAAGTCGGATTGAGCGTTAGTTTACTGTTGTGTCGTGGGAGAAAGTCCGCTTGGCGTCCTTGTCTTCGGGCCGTACGAGGAGAAGTTACCTGCTGTGCCGTGGGCGGAAGACCGCGTTGGAAGAAGTCAGATTATCGGATTTAAAGAAGTGTCCTGCATCATGGGAAGAAAGTGTTGCATCACTGGCTGTTTTAGTAATGGCGCAAAGATCTCATTGCATTCTTTCCCATCTGACCCACGTTTGTATGATTTTTATTCAAAATTATTCTCTTGGTTCCTACAGAGATTATCGTTTTCCAGACTATCATTCTGGACTGCATTTGCCGAAGTCGATTCGCCCCCAGCAAATGGTTTTGTTTGCTCGCGCCATTTCAAGCCGGACTGCTTTCAAAATCCTAAGATCTGTTCACATGGGTATGTTTTTCATCATTTTGCCTTCCTCACTGAGGTAAGGCTATAATCCTGCTCTAAAAATGAACTTTGCAAAAAAACGTCGTAGACCCACCTTCATGTATACATATCGACTCAGAATCGAAAACTGAACAAATGTCTGTGTGTATGTGTGTGTGTATGTGTGTGTGTATGTGTGTGTGTATGTGTGTGTGTATGTATGTATGTGACCAACAAACTAGCTCATGTTTCTCGACACTGGCTGAACCGATTTGACCCGAACCTGTTGCATTCGACTTGGTTTAGGGTCCCATAGATCGAGTTTTATACAGATTGAAGTTTCGATAAGTAGTTCAAAAGTTATGTATAAAAATGTGTTTTCACATATATCCGGATCTCACTTAAATGTATGTAAACTATGTCCGGGTCCATCATCCGACCCATCGTTGGTTAGGTTATCAAAAGACCTTTCCAACGAGCCAAAAACATTGAAGATCTGGCAACCCTGTCTCGAGATATGCCCACTTAAGTGATATTGATGTACTTTTTGGAAGCCGGATCTCACTTAAATGTATGTAAACTATGTCCGGATCCACCATCCGACCCATCATTGGTAAGGTTATCAAAAAACCTTTCCAACAAGTCCAAAACATTGAAGATCTGGCAACCCTGTCTCGAGATATGGCCACTTAAGTGATATTTATGTACTTTTTTGAAGCCGGATCTCACTTAAATGTATGTAAACTATGTCCGGGTCCATCATCCGACCCATCGTTGGTTAGGTTATCAAAAGACCTTTCCAACGAGCCAAAAACATTGAAGATCTGGCAACCCTGTCTCGAGATATGCCCACTTAAGTGATATTGATGTACTTTTTGGAAGCCGGATCTCACTTAAATGTATGTAAACTATGTCCGGATCCACCATCCGACCCATCATTGGTAAGGTTATCAAAAAACCTTTCCAACAAGTCCAAAACATTGAAGATCTGGCAACCCTGTCTCGAGATATGGCCACTTAAGTGATATTTATGTACTTTTTTGAAGCCGGATCTCACTTAAATGTATGTAAACTATGTCCGGATCCATCATCCGACCCATTGTTGGTTAGGTTATCAAAAGACCTTTCCAACGAGCCAAAAACATTGAAGATCTGGCAACCCTGTCTCGAGATATGCCCACTTAAGTGATATTGATGTACTTTTTGGAAGCCGGAGCTCACTTAAATGTATGTAAACTATGTCCGGATCCACCATCCGGTTAGGTAATCAAAAAACCTTTCCAACAAGTTCAAAACATTGAAGATCTGGCAACCCTGTCTCGAGATATCCCCACTTAAGTGATATTGATGTACTTTTTTGAAGCCGGATCTCACTTAAATGTATGTAAACTATGTCCGGATCCACTATCCGACCCATCGTTGGTTAGGTTGACAAAAGACCTTTCCAACGAGTCCAAAACATTGAAGATCTGGCAACCCTGTCTCGAGATATGTCCACTTAAATGATATTTATTTACTTTTTGGATGCCGGATCTCACTTAAATGTATGTAAACTACGTCCGGATCCACCATCCAACCCATCGTTGATTAGGTTATCAGAAGATCTTTCCAACGAGCCTAAAACATTGAAGATCTGGCAACCCTGTCTCGAGATATGCACACTTAAGTGATATTGATGTACTTTTTGGAAGCCGGATCTCACTTAAATGTATGTAAACTATGTCCAGGTCCATCATCTGACCCATCGTTGGTTGGGTTATCAAAAGACCTTTCCAACGAGTCTAAAACATTGAAGATCTGGCAACCCTGTCTCGAGATATCCCCACTTAAGTGATATTGATGTACTTTTTGGATGCCGGATCTCACTTAAATGTATGTAAACTATGTCCGGATCCACCATCCAACCCATCGTTGGTTAGGTTATCAAAGGACCTTTCCCATGAGTCCAAAACATTTAAGATCTGGCAACCCTGTCTCGAGATATGTCCACTTAAGTGATATTTATGTACTTTTTGGATGCCGGATCTCACTTAAATGTATGTAAACTATGTCCGGATCCACCATCCAACCCATCGTTGGTTAGGTTATCAGAAGATCTTTCCAAAGAGCCTAAAACATTGAAGATCTGGCAACCCTGTCTCGAGATATGCACACTTAAGTGATATTGATGTACTTTTTGGATGCCGGATCTCACTTAAATGTATGTAAACTATGTCCGGATCCACCATCCAACCCATCGTTGGTTAGGTTATCAAAAGACCTTTCCAACGAGTCCAAAACATTGAAGATCTGGCAACCCTGTCTCGAGATATGCACACTTAAGTGATATTGATGTACTTTTTGGAAGCCGGATCTCACTTAAATGTATGTAAACTATGTCCAGGTCCATCATCCAACCCATCGTTGGTTGGGTTATCAAAAGACCTTTCCAACGAGTCCAAAACATTGAAGATCTGGCAACCCTGTCTCGAGATATCCCCACTTAAGTGATATTGATGTACTTTTTGGATGCCGGATCTCACTTAAATGTATGTAAACTATGTCCGGATCCACCATCCAACCCATCGTTGGTTAGGTTATCAGAAGATCTTTCCAAAGAGCCTAAAACATTGAAGATCTGGCAACCCTGTCTCGAGATATGGCCACTTAAGTGATATTTATGTACTTTTTTATTCCGGATCTTAAAAATAGATGAAATTTTTGTACAATTCCATCCATTTGTTGGCCAGCCATTGTTGGTAATAAGTGAGGAAGGCTCCAACCACATAGGTGGATTAAGTTAGTTTTTAATTAAACAATGTAATCTTTTTTTTAGTTCTTAATAAACCAAATTTTAATGAAGGAATAGACAAGCATTAAAAAAACGGAAGTTATTTTTTTTTTCATCTTACATTTTTTAACTTCCATTTTTAACACTCACTATAACATAATCTTCTTTTGATGACCAAAAAATCCCATGAAGTTTTCGATGATTTGTTTGAGTTTCTAATAGGTGTTATGCAGTTGAACTTGGATGTTAAATAAACTATAAAGTTTAATTCATTTTTTTGATAGTTTTAAAAGTTTTAAAAGTTCAAATAGTCTTCTCGGATTTTTTGCCTTCCTCACTGAGGTAAGGCTATAATCCTGCTCTAAAAATGAACTTTGTAAAAAAACGTCGTAGACCCACCTTCATGTATACATATCGACTCAGAATCGAAAACTGAACAAATGTCTGTGTGTATGTGTGTGTGTATGTGTGTGTGTATGTGTGTGTGTATGTGTGTGTGTATGTATGTATGTGACCAACAAACTAGCTCATGTTTCTCGGCACTGGCTGAACCGATTTGACCCGAACCTGATGCATTCGACTTGGTTTAGGGTCCCATAGATCGAGTTTTATACAGATTGAAGTTTCGATAAGTAGTTCAAAAGTTATGTATAAAAATGTGTTTTCACATATATTTGGATCTCACTTAACTGTATGTTAACTATGTCCGGGTCCATCATCCGACCCATCGTTGGTTAGGTTATCAAAATACCTTTCCAACGAGTCTAAAACATTGAAGATCTGGCAACCCTGTCTCGAGATATGGCCACTTAAGTGATATTGATGTACTTTTTTATTCCGGATCTTAAAAATAGATGAAATTTTTGTACAATTCCATCATATCAGCCATTGTTGGTAATAAGTGAGGAAGGCTCCAACCACATAGGTGGATTAAGTTAGTTTTTTGATTATATCTGAAATTTTATTTCCCAGAATGGACGTTTTCCGAAAGGACCTATCCGGAAAGTACATTTCCCGAAATGGACACTTCTGAGCAACTCTCTACGAAATCGGTCTATTTTTTGTTAATTTAATTTTTTGTATTTATTAATCCGGCTGAACTTTTTTAGGTGCCTTCGGTATGTCCAAAGAAGCCATTTTGCATCATTAGTTTGTCCATATAATTTTCAATACAAATTTAGTAACTGTCCATTCAAAAATGTTAAATGAAAATTCAAAAAACTCTATCATTTGAAGGAAATTTTAGATAGATTAGGTGTCTTTGGGAAAGTTGTAGGTATTGATAAGGACTACAATGAAAAAAATGATACACGGTAAAACATTTTTTGGTGATTTTTAATTTCACTTTTTAACACTAAGAATTGAATTGCTAAAAAAACTATTTTTTTTTAATTTTTAATATGTTTTTGGGGACTTTAAATGCCAATTTTTTAGAAATTTTCCAGAATGGGCAAAAAATCTTTGACCGAGTTATGAATTTTTAAATCAACACTGATTTTTTTTCAAATAATCGAAATATTGGTGGCAATTTTTTTTTCTATTTTTTCAAGTTATAGGCCACTTTTTTTGAAAATAGTCGCAGTTATTCATTTTTGAAATTAGTGCCGTATATCATTTTTGTATGGACAGCTGCCTAATAATTTCAGAGGCGACTCGTGCCCGAATGAATCACCTGTTCAATGTTTTTTTAGTTTTTATGTTTCCAATTGCTTTTTTTTACGTTGTATTATTTTTTATACTGTTATAATTTTCGGTTTATGCAAATAATTAACTAAAATTTTGATTTAGACTTTTTAATCTCATTAAAATGTATTTTTAAGACTTAATCATTTGTGTGGGGAATGTGAAAAAATAGGACAATTGCTCCGCCATCGAAATTCAAGGGAACTTATTAAATATTAGAAAAAAATACCACATCTTTCATAAAAGAAAACTGCTTGTTCGGCTTTTATGCCCTAATAATTTTGAGCTCACTTTGCTCAGGATAGATTGTCTAACTTTTTAAAGATATTTATTCACGATCTTTTATTTTCTTTTGAATTTAAAATTTAAATAAAATTTTTATATTTTGTTGTTTAAATTAAAGCCTGAAGAAAAACGCAATACCTACAATCAAAGAAATCACCATACAGGAACAACCGGCTACAACAAACTTGGATTTCAAGGCATTGTACCTCCAAAAGGTCGCAGAATGTGCTCAGAAAGATCTGATGTACAACAAAGTTGTCGCAGAATGTACCAAAAAAGACGAGTTATTGACAAAAGTGCGACGTCAGAAAAACGGTCTGCAAAGGCTATGCTTCAGGCGAAAGAAGAACAATCTTGAGAAATCGGCCAAGATAAAACTACTAACAACAAAACTTAAAGCTGCTAACAAGCTAAAAGACCGGAAGAACAAAATTTCAAAAGCAATAGAACAAAACCATCTACTGCGAGAATGCCTGGAAAATTCCGTTGTTCATAAGAATGCAAGACGTTACACGCACTCAAAGATGTTTGCTACAAAGTTAAGACTCGCTTCACCTGCTGCTTACAACATTTTGAGAGCAGAAAACTTTATTGCCATGCCTCATTTGAAAACGACAACAAGATGGCAGCAGAAATTATCGATCCAGCCAGGATTCAACGTTGAACTACTCCACAGACTTGAAATACTAGCACCAACCCTGTCAGAGCAAGAACGAACTGTAACTATTTTGATTGATGGAATGAACATCAAACCGAATATTGATTACCAACCAAATTCTGACCGATTCTTCGGATGGCCTGATGATGATAAAAAAGCTGAAGATTTGAAACTCGCAAAAGAAGCAATCACGATCATGATTAGAAGCACAACGAGCAGTTTCAAGCAGGTATTATTAATTTATAGCATTTATACTGCTCATGTATGCATAAATGTCCCATATGCAAAACTGCAAACGGAGAAAACGCAAGGCATAATTGTCTCCTTCTTTTATTGACTTTTTTTCATTTATAAGTTTAACTTGACATATACTTTTAGAAAAGCTCATAAAATCTATCTTTGTTCGGAAACACATTAAAAAACCATACTTTTTGTCCCATCGTATAGTTTACTGTGCATAACTGACTACTGAACAGAACTGTTATAATAGTCAAGCGATTAACTGTTAATTGGGGCAATCAGGGATACATAGGACGAACAAGACAACTACGCGTAGAAACACAGAAATCGGTCAAAAATTCTAATAGCGTTTTTCTCAACAGCACTTCTTTGAACATGGGACAATTGTGTTGAATGGCAGTATAAGTATAGTATAGTTTACTTAATTTTAACAATAGATTCTAGGCTACTTTTTGGCGGAATCTGTTCTGAAAAGCGAAGTGCAAAAAGAGAAGATAATCGAAGCAGTGCGATTACTAAGGAAGTGTAACTTCATCCCCATCGCTCTAACTCTTGATCAGCATCCTACTAACGTAAAAATGGTAGCAGAATTAAACGCAACCAAGGAAAACCCCGTATTCTACGTGGACGGAGAAGGAGTCGTGGTTCTCTATGACACTCCGCACATCCTGAAGTCAATCCGGAACAACCTTTTCAAAAAAAACCTACTCATCGACGATCAGATTGCTTCTTTCAAGCATATCAGAGATTTATACGAACACGACATCAACAACGTTCCGCGCCTTGCTCCAAAGTTCGAAAGAAAATGTTTGCTGGAAAATCCTCTAGACAAGATGAACGTAAAAGCAATGGCAAGTCTGTTCAGTAGAACCACATCAATTGCTATGGAAACTTACGTAACATCTGGTGAAATGCAGTCTGATGCTTTACCCACCGCTAACTTACTCAACCGGATGGATTCTTTGTTTGATTGCTTCAACTCAAACGGTGAAAAAAACCAGAATAAAGTAATATTCACTATTAAATATCACACACATATTTACAATTGAATTGATTACAGCCACTGAAGGCAGGTGTAACAAGAAATTCAGAACATTGGACTTTTCTGGAAAATTTGAAAAAGTCCATCGAAAATGCAACATTTGTTCCCTCAACTTCGACAGATCCCAACAAGGTAATTATAAACAAACTCTTATCGTTTTGCTACTTTTTTAAGTTTAAGTTGACTTCCCTTTTAGTGAATCTTGAAAAATTTGTGGTTAATTTTATATTAAAAAAAAAACATTAAATTTCAAAAAATGAACAACTGAAAAAGTGAAAACTATAGGAAATTCAAATTACTAAAATGATTTTGAATACATTCCAGAAATTCCCTTCTATATGTTCTACACTCAAAGTCAGAAGTATCCCTCAAAAGGGTACTTTCAATCCTCAAAAAGGATACTTTCTTTTTTTTTTCTTTTTTTAAAGTTCACCCGGCGTCACCCTTTTAAAAAGGTATGTCAAATTCAGTACATTTTCGATACCCATTTAAAGGGTGACGACGGGTGAACTTGAAAAAAGGATACTTTTTACTTTGAGTGTAGGAGTGAACCACCCATTTAAAGTATTTTGTAGTATTTAGTATGCTGTTAAATGAAGATTTTTACGAAGTAATTTTATTGTTAACAAAAAAATCGTTTTTTAAAATAAATGTAATAAAAGCAGGTGGAAAAAACTCTTGAATAACAAGACTTCGCTTGTGTGCTACACTAAAACCCCCGTTTACGCGCAGGAGTTACGTTTTTAATTTGGTTGATTTCTCCAAAACAGTGTAATGTTTTTACATTCTTTTGAAAGCAATTTGTAGATCTGAACAAAACCTACAATTTGCTTTTCATAGATTGCAAAAATCGACGAATAGAAATCGACGAAATACAAAGCCTGAGCGTAAACCGAGGTTTTAGTGAATCTTGTGACACGTCTGCTGTAAAAAGAAAGAAGGTGTCATAAGATAGCACACAAGCTACAAAGTTTTGATAGAATTTAATAATTCATCATTACACGAGAAGTTAAACCAAGATCTCATCAAGTTTCAGAGAAACCTCTTTTTACGCGATGCGTTACGTTTTCCTAATTTTTCTATTTCTCTGGAACGACATTTTTGCAATCTAGGAAAAGCAAATTGAAGGTTTTGTTCAGATCTACAAAACGTTTTTTAAAGCTGCCTGCCTACGATCTCAACTAAAGTGAAGTGAGAAGTGACACAAACTTTATTAAATCCTTGAGCCGAGGATATTGCATATTAAAGCAAAGATGCTTAGTTTGAAGGTGTAATAGTACAACTCATTGTTTAAATTTACATTAATATATGTTGTTAAAGCTAGAATCACTCTTGTAAAAAGTGTGTAAACAATATACATGAAGAGACAAATTACTACATGTTAGTACAGAAAAAGAAAAAATATAAATAATTAATTATAAAAAATGTAAAAATTTCAGGCCAAAACTGAAGCAAAAGAAAGTTTAACTGCCCAACAGAGATATCCCCCATGTTTCAATGGGGTAATCAATAACATTAACGGTCTGAAGTTGATATGGGAACGACTTGAACAAATGGGTTTTCAATATTTGCTAACGAGGAAGCTAAATCAAGATCCACTAGAGAATGCCTTCTCTTCGGTGCGGCGATCGTGTGGTTCCGATGACTGCCCGAGTGCACGTAAATTTGGGATTGCTGTGAAATATTTTACTGCACGGAGAACTTTAGATTGCATAAATGGAGCCAATTGCGAGTTAGACGATGAAGATGCCGAAGAATTATCATCAATGGTAGAACCATCGAGTGAAGAATCGTCAAGGCCAGACCCAAAATACACTGTTGATGGCAATTCAGTGTACATCGTTAACGAAGAAACGGAACATTTTGATTCGTCAAAGCGTACTCTATTTGAAGCAGATCCTCTAGAAACTTTTTGTGATTACGTGGCTTATCCCTTTCTTACACTCGAACCTAATGCTGAGCTACCGAACCTCCCAACTTTAAACGGACTGAATTATATTCTGGGGTATGCAGCATCCAAATTGCGACACCGCAAATGTAAACGAAAACTGAGCCTCAAGCATAAAAGCGAAGGTATTCTGCAACACGAATCATACTTATTCTGTAGGCTCAAGAAGTTCTTGAATGCGAGAGGTTTCAATTTTCCAAATGAGGTAGCAGTCGAAATAGGTTTGACTTTGATTATGGCATTCAATGAGAAATTTTTTGAATTCTTGAATCAGTCTAAAGTAGGAGTTAAGCGAAGGTTAAAAGAATATGTTTGTTTTGATCTGTACAAGAACATAACATGTCGATCATGTTTGGAAAAGTTTTTGAACACCATACTTAATACTCTATTTAAGGCTAAAACCGCGCAGCTTATTAGTAAATATAAGAAGAGGAATCTTTTGAGCCGTCGAGGCAAACTGCGGCGGATGGGTCTTAAGGAAAAGAACTCTCGAACATTACCACGAAAGAAAGTAAAGCAATCTTGAATCGAAGGGCAAATTAGATTGTAAGCGACAATAAATGTAATTTGTATAACGGGAATTGTTTACTATTTTCGAATAAAACCAAGCGAAAGAAGTAGAATATTTTTTGCTAGCGATCGCGATCGTCACTGGACGGGTGCGATCCATACGTCTACATCAACGGCGCCAATCGAGAAATTAAAAGTGAGAGTGGAGTTAAACTTTCTGTGCATTTGCTGTGAAGGTTCTTATGGTACTTCGAAAAGTTTAACTCCATGTTGTACGCACACACTCTCACTTTTAATTTCTCGATACCGCATCTGACGCACTTGGGCATTCTCCGCAATTCGCACACACGCACGCGCCCAAAATCGACACACACGTGTACGCCATTTTATCGACATCCTGCTGAAGCCACTCAGGTCGCGCTAAACTTTGCGCGCCACCGTAGAGAAGCGCAGAGCTGCGTGACCATCTCCTGCACGTAGTCATCTGACGACAATTCGTCGAACAGCAGACGGCGTATGCAGCTGTGGGGTTCATCCGCGTTCCTGCCAGCTGCTGCACGAGCATCGAGCGGCCACGTAACATCAACATCACGTCGGACAAGCGACACAAATCAGGTCAGATCAGCTAGATTTAGCTCCCCAAGTCGTCCTTGATGCATTTTGCCAGGGCAATAAAAATTATGTTCATTCGCCCTGAGCAGAACTAGTCGGGCTCGTAACAAACCTTCCGGCAATTTAGGGCAATCGGAGCCACACTGGCGCAAAAGCGGATGTTGGGTTTTTTCCTGCAAAACCTGGCCGAGGAAGGTTTGCATTTATGTGTGGGATTGATTCTCCTTCACCTCGGTTCAGCTTGCTGCACATCAATCATTAAAAGATGGTATCCTTGCCAAGTTGGTAAGAATATTTACCGGAAAAAAAGTTTACTGTTCGAAAGCAACCTAACAATGAAGAGTTTTCAACTGATTCAGTTTTGTTTTGAATTTCTGACAAGGAAAACTGTCATTGAAAAACGTAACGCCTTTGAAAATCCAGTGAACTAAGATAGCAAAGAAATAACTAATCATGCTAAGTTTTTCCTGAAGGGGGGATGTACCGCGATGTACCGCGTAACGCAACCATAAATCAAATGCCAGTGCTCCCTCTGGATTACTCTGTGGCTATGCTATGAGGCTACGCACCCGACTGCCCTTTAACTTCAAATCGCTCAGTCGGACATTTTTCCCGGTTCGGGGCCTGCGGATTGTCCGAGTAGATTGGGGTTGGGGGGCACTCGAGCCGGAATGCTAGCGTGAACTGGAGCATGACAGAAAACGTCTTACGGAGTGGCTGCTGCGCTGTGAATAAAATAAAGTTGAAAGATTGATTTCTAAATTTGCTTTATGGGAACATACCTAGCAGGCACGACTAACGGCCTGCAGGACAACTTCCGGTTTGGTTCGGTCACGCTCTTCACGTAATGGTTGCGAATGGTCTCACTGCCACTGTCGATCTCCACAGTGCGAGTGCGGACTATTTCTTGGCTTCGTTCCATTGTGGTTAGGTGTCCTTTAACTGCCGGGGACGTTCAATCCGGGTCGCGTTTGGAAGCATCATTCTCCGGAACTGGAGTTGAGCAGACCGTCCAGGAGTCGACCAGGGGAAGGAGGGGAATGTGAGGGTTGTGGGTGCGCAAGAGATTGCGACAGCACTTCAGCACCATTCATGAAGAGGAGAGACGCTACTGGTCGATATTGGTTGAGCGCGCTCTCCAGACTCAAGGCCACCTCTTGTGCCAGGGCCTCCATCTATGCAGGATTTGGCACTTCCGTACACGGTTCCGGGAAAGTTGCGCTATGAATAAAATGAAGATGAGAGGTTGACTCAATCTTGCCTCTTCCAAAACTCGTCAGCAGATTCGTCACCAGATGGCACAGCACCTGAGGGCCAGGGCCGACCGTTGATTCCACCGCCGATGAGGAGTCCGGTCCAGCAGCAGCAGCAACAGTAACAACCCAGCCAGCCAGCCCTTCCGAACTACGGCTCATTCCCACCCCACCACCAGCCCCAACATCCACGCCATCAGCTTCACCAGAACCACATTCGCCCGGTGATGGGCGGCGGCGGTCCCATCTGCCCAAGTTCGTCTACCGACTTGATGGCATCGATTACGGCCTGTGCAAATGCAAATGCCCCCTCAGCAGCAACAGCAGCAGCAGGTTGTAGCGGCGGTGCACCAACTATAGTGCAAATTTGGAGCTGGTGGCAAAAGAAAGTGCTTAGGTAAGTTTAGCTTCGAGTTGCCGAAAAAGGCAAGATTCCACTTTCCCTAACACTTAAGTGACCGGTTTCGGTTAGATTCTTGGTTCCCCGGTCTGGGGGAGGCGGAATTGTATCTTCCGGAATAATTCTTGGCAATCTGCCGGCCAAAATCGGGGAACGCAAGATTTCGCTTCCCCCAAACCGCAGAACGTAGAATTCTGTATCGGTGCCCCTTTTGCGGCTGATTTTTTTGTGAGATTCTTGGTTCCCCGGTCTGGGGGAACCAGATTTGAACATTCCGGCACAATTCCTGGCAATGTGTCGGCTAAAATCCGGAATTGCATGATTCCGTCCGCTTCCCTAAAACCAGACAACGAAGAATTCCGAAACGGTGGACCATTTGTGACCGGTTTCCGTGTGAACCGTAGAATTCGTTCTTCCGGAATGTTTTTGAGAATCTGTCGGCCAAAATCGGGAAATGCATGATTCCGCATCCCCCAACCGGATCATAGAGAATTCTGGGCTGGTTAACACTTTTATGGCCAGTCTCGATTAAATGGTTGATTCTCTGGTCTGAGGGAGGCGGAATTGTACCTTCCGGCAATGATTTTTTGAAATCTGTCTGCCAAGAGCTGGAAATTAAAGATTTCGATTCCCCCAAGCCGGAAACGAAGAACTGACGAGTTTTGGAAGAGGCAAGATTGAGTTTAGAAAAAAAATCCTTACGAAAATAATCATTTCAAACCAACCTTTCGTGTTTCAGCTGCTTGCCGGACGTGATCAGCTTCTGCTCGTAGAACAGCTCCGACGTAAACTTGATGATCGCTTCGTGCGCTCGGTAGTTTTCGCACAGCAAGATCTTGCACGGGAAATCGTTCGGATAGTGATCGTACAGGCGCTCCAGCAGCGAAATGTCCAACTTGCGCTCCTTGGCATAGTTCGATAACAGCTCCGGGGACATTTGCATGTGGTCACCGGCCAGCACGATGCGCGTCTTCTCCTTCGCCAGCGCCATGGAGTGCAGCACCTAATAATAAAAAAGAGATAATTTAAGGTTAGTTTGAAGTTTGAAAATCCCGCCGGAAGATAGATTTGCACTTCTTCCAGAACAGCATTCAGCAATTCTTGTTAATTCGTTTTGAGGGCGTGTCCCAAATGTTTTTGTGGCCGGATTCTTTTGATTTCTTGGTTCATCGGTCTGGGGGAAGCGAAATTCTATCTTCCGGCAGGATCTTAAACAAATCTGTCGGTTGCGGCAGGAAAGTGCAAGATTTCGGTTCCCCCAGACCGGAAAACCAAGAATGGCCAGTGAATGTTTTTGTGGCCGGATTCGGTTGAATTCTTGGTTTTCCGGTCTGGGGGAACCGAAATCTTGCACTTTCCTGCCGCAACCGACAGATTTGTACAAGTTCCTGCCGGAAGATAGAATTTCGCTTCCCCCAGACCGAAGAACCAAGAATTCAACCGAATCCGGCCACAAAAACATTCACTGGCCCGTAATTCTTGGTTTTCCGGTCGGGGTGAACCGGAATGTTGCCTTTTCCGGCAACTGTTCCCAAATTGGCGCAAAACTTACCATTTCAACTCCTCTAACCACCAGAATCCAAATTGCACTAAGTCCCGATTTGACAGCGAGTGAAACGATTCCGCAGAATCTTCAAAAAATTTCTAAGTCCAAAAGTTACACCTTTTTCAGTTCGGACCCCTGAACTGGCAAAGGTGTAACTTTTACACTTTTTGCAGTTCGCATTTTACACCTTTTTCAGTTCGAGGGTTGAAACTAGTCGGTGGTGTAAAATCGAACTGCAAAAAGTGTAATGCTGATTCTCCGTGTAGGAAGACCTATCCAACGCGTTCAAAACAAGACAAAATAAAAAAAGTAAAAACAAAAAACAAAATTACAAGCCCCGGTTCAAACATTTGAACACAAAAAGTGTTTAAAGATGTATTGTTATCATAGAGTTCCAAAATATTTAAGTATTGATGATTTTTTTTATTGCACGAAAAAAAAAATTGCGGTGAAAGACGGCGTGGCCAAAATATTTTTTTCTAAAAATTGGCAGCAATTTTAAATGATTTTTCAATTTTTTTTTTGTATTCAAAATACAAAACGAGAAGTTTCAAAACTAGTTATTTTGCGCAGTTATTTTTTTCTGCATGAAAAAATAGTAAATTTTGTTTAGAGTGTGACCATTTTTCTGAAAAGTCCTACAACTTTGCCAAAGACACCAATTTGAGTAGAAAAATCGTTCTCAATTTGCAGATTTTTTAAAGTTTAAATATTTCTATTTAGTAGGGGAGAGTGGGGAGACTTGATCCCCTTTTTTTGTATCTCACATAACTCTGTTAATTTCTCACAAAACTATAAACTTTTTGCATGAATTGAAAGCTTAAACATTCATCTATGTTTGGCTAATAAGGGTATTTCATCAGATGAACTATTCGAATCATGCCAAGCGTTTTAAAACAATATTTTAAACCGGCATTTTAAAAATGTTAGGGGTAACTTGATCCCCCTTTCAACATTTTGCAGAAATCTTAAGCAAAATGTTTCTTATTCATCCAAACTTTTAATTTTCTATAAGTTACAGCAATTTCACATAAAACCTGTACGTTTGTGTTCAAAATATAAAAGTTTAGAATGTAAAATATTTAAAAACTTAAAATTTTATTTTTTAGACCAAAATTAAGCATGTTTACAGAAGCTGGAAATTTTTGTTTACAAAACTTTTGAAAAATGGTTCAAACTGCAGTTAGTTATGTACAACTATACTAAAGGAAACTATGTACGAAAACCCAGCCCAATTAATTAATCTTGAGGCTGATTCCAGTGACTGTAAAAATGCAGGGATCAAGTCTCCCTAAATGCACTTTTTTAAACAATTGATTGTAAAAATAGTATGACGATAAATTTAACATCAAATGCGTAAGGGTTTTGGAGTTGATAAGTTTATCAAACAATTCATGTAAAAAAATATTTTTTTGAATAATTTTTGAGTGTTTTCTATAGATATCAAAACAAAGAAAAAAAGATCTCTTGGACGTTTTTTGCATCTCGTTTTAGAAAAATGTGTGTAACTCAATCTAAACATTTTATAATTTTTTGCTTTGTTTTCTACAAAGAGTTTTAGTTAATTTCGCACAACTTTCTAGAACAAAGCTAATTGTTTTACCCACATGCTGACGAGATAAAGGCTTGGGATCAAGTGTCCCCGGGGATCAAGTCTCCCCACTCTCCCCTATGGCCAGCTGCTTGTTTGGAAGCAATAAAATGTCATTTGGCTAAGTCAGTTAAAATTTATGAAGAAAAACGTTTGAAAATCTTAACTCAACTTATCAAGGCTTCATCCATAAAGTACGTCACGCTAAAATCAGCCAAAAATTTTCATTTATCATCAATCTTTAAAAATCGATTTTCTCGAAAAGTACTAAATGGTCGTTGTCACAAGATAGCACACAGCTGACGATTTGTAATTACACTCAACCCCCGGTGGTTGGTCTCTTTTTCGTTTGACACTTTTTTAGTTTGTACCCCGTTGGTTGGTCAAAGTCAAACTAAAAAGTGACGAACTGTCACTTTTTACACGGCTCTCACGCACACCATCAAAACAAACGTTTGGTAGTGTGTGTGAACTCCGTGTAAAAGCGGTGTCAAACTAAAAAGTGACCCCGTTCGTTTGACAACAGTTGGTGTCAAACCGTCGGGGTTTGAGTGTATAACTCGGGACTCCAGCAACTAACTTCAACCAAACTTCGGGACAATGCACAGAATGGTCAGCCAAACAAAACGTGTTTGTTATTGTTTACATTGCGTGCGTTCGTTTTTGTTTATTCAAGGTCAAACATTAAAACGCGTTTTTCTCCTGAACGTCGAAATGGTGGGTGCGACAAGATAGCACAAAGACGTCGATATCAGCTTTAAATGACATCCGACTGAAACACCAGTTAACAATACTTAAAATTTCCTGAAAATTACATTAAACAATATCTGCTTCTTTTTGATCCCATTCCAGTAGTAAATACATTTGCCGTTATAACTCTTGCATTTAGAGAGACAAATATGCCAACACGTAAAAGCGTACAAATAAGCACATCATTCAATATGCATTATGGAAACCAGTCCCCGCTAAATGCAACATAATTGCGGCAAATTGAAACTAATGAAATTATTTCCACATTCTCGCACACATATCCATTCAGTCGTTATCTCATAATAATTCACGTTTTTTGTCTCGTTCTCTTCTCTCGTTGCAGCTAAATGAATATATCAAAAATTTTAAATTATGGAAAATTTATTGCATATTTTAAAATTAATAAAACAAACAAAATGTGAAAAACAAGCAAAATTGCCATCCACTCTCCAATCTAGATACACACGTACACAAGCAAACAATACACACACACACACACCCACACACAACACAACACACACGCAAAAATGCAAACACGCTGAACAACAGGAAAAAAATAATTTCAAAAGGAGAAACGAACACACGTACACACACACACACACGTACAGCTTAATATATATACAGTAATAACGAGCTGCGGCAGGCCAAAGTGCCTGCCGGAACCGGAAGATGACGAAGAAAAAAAGAAAGAAAAACGAGTTTAAGGAGAAAGGTGGTGGAAAAAGAAGAAGACGATGATGATGATGAGAACACACACACACAAACACGCGCGCGGACAGACCCCTGCCGGAAGGCCAGAGCGAGGCGGAAGTTGGCGCGCGGTGAGGAAAAAGTGGCGCAAGAAACAGTGTTGCCAGCTCGGTCTGCCAGGGAAGCGACACAGGATTGAAAACGAAAACGGGAGCCAATCTATGCATTATTAACTGTAGCAAACAATGGGGACGATACCGATGATGGGTTGAGGGGGCACGGTGGGAATAATGTGTGTGTGTGTAAGAGTGATTGGGAAAGAGAGAAAGAAATGGAACATGTGCGACTGTCCCTTAATCCTCCGGTGAACCAGGAAAGAGGAATTTGGTTTGCTTTATGTCCTTTAAAAAAATAATTGAAATCTCATGAGATGCACAAAAAAGTTCATTTTAACGAAAGTATCAATTTCAGCGGAGATGTGTCCCACTTTAGTGACCCACGATGGAACAATTCAAATCAAAGTAAATTGTTACTGAAAGCTATTGTTTTAGTTTTCAATCTGCTACCAACTCATACATAGTGTAAAAGCTCAACGCCTACTACCAAACTCGCGCATGCACTCAAAAAAAAAATAACCATTTCAAATGCTCGATTGTTCCTGCCACACTGTATGGTTGCTGCATTTGTGCAGCCATTATTACCGCTGCAAGCCATTATGCAATTTCATATCCGATTAAAAGCAAACTCAACAATCGATTTCCCCCATAGCCCATTGATTGCGGTTGCTGTTCGCGCGATCCAACCGCGAAACTCAAGCTCAACTCTCCACTCTCGTTCACTTACTCTTTCTCCCGCTCGTGATGATGACGGTTCGGTCGGTCG